>NC_052505.1:48376905-48380305 GCF_014356525.2 Nilaparvata lugens | reverse complement strand
AACACTTACATCTTTACTCTGTGCGAGAGCTCAGAATAATCATTTGTCAATACGAATCATATTTTTGTTCTATAGAGAATTATTTGAACAAGAACAGAATGAATAATGAAATTTGAAATATTGTTGAATGTGCAAATACACAGTAGCCGAGTAATTTACAGGACAAACTCATGTTTCACCACAAAAACGATGGAGAATAGACTGGATGAATTTGATCCACCTGTCATTCGCTAACAACCTGACTAATGATGTACTGTCAGCTCACACACACTCCCAAATCCCTGCCTCCACTGTTTTGGATAACAACAACAACAACCAAAACTATTAATTATTACTCACTGTTCTTCCAATCAATATTGTTCACCAGTTTACTATTTGATGTTACGTAATATCAATAACAACATACATTCTTTTGAACTGATATAATTTCATGTCAGAATGAACATAGATTTTCGTTTTCATGGGTCTTGGTAGTTTCATGTACGGATATAAAGATTCATACAGATATACGCCCTATGAATACGCTCCGAACACACTCCGATCATAAACATTACAATAGATGTTACAAGAGGTTTGCAAGAGGTTCACAAGATGATCGCGAGCTTGTTCTATTTTTAGATGCGTACAGATATACGCGCCGCGAACATGAGCAATTCACTTTTAATCAGCTGATTAGATCTGTATTTTTACAGAAACGGTAAGATACACATATAAAAAGCTTGGCATCAGCTGATTAAAAGTGAATTATTGCTCATGTTCGCAGCGCGTATATCTGTACGCACCTATAGACTTCAATATGCTACAACTAATCCAGACAAGGAAAGGTTATAGAGGGAAAAGTTGGGAAGACAATTTTCTACCCCACAGTTCTGTTGAGGGTTTCAAGGAGGTAAACATATCAAAAGTCCCCACCTCTACCCACTGTGCTATGGTGGTGGGGGTGGTTTAAAGGTACTATTTTTTGGTTTATCACATAAATCTCAAAAACTATGTATCTTAAGGACTTGACTGTCATATAACAAATTAAAGCTTACATAATTTCCTACAATATTCATTATATAACTTTTTTATATCTTCTCTAGTTTTCGAGATATTCGCTCTTGAAGGTGTGCCATTTAAAAAAAAAACATGTTTGCCACACTTTGTTTTTTAAGTCCCTGGATATGTTCCTTGTATCTTTGATTGAAAGAACGGCCTGTCTGTCCGATATAGAATTTATCACATTCAGAGCATTTTAGCTTGTATACTCCTGGGGGTTTGAGTATTCTGTTGTCTTGAATCTTTTCCCTTCTATTGATTTGCTTGTAGATTTTATTTTTGGTTCTAAGTGCCACTTAATACCCAGATTTTCGAAACATACTTCCTATTCTGTTGGTTTCGTTATTCATGTATATCAGTGTTATGACCTTTTTATTTTTGTCCCTTTCTTGTTTTTTATTTTTGATTTTTTGGAGTAGTTTGTCGATTAGGTTGTGTTCGTATCCATTTTGTTGAGCTGGATATTTTATGGTACTGAGTTCTGCTTTGTAGTGTTCAGGTGAGAGGGGGATGGTTCGAAGTCTGTGTAGCATAGATAGGAAAGCTGAGTGTTTGTGTTGAACAGGATGATTTGAGGAGAAAATATTCTGACCAGGATTGCTGGGTAGCCTGATGGAAAATTATGTGTACTGTTTATATTTACTTGATAAATTGATGATAAAATATCATGTTTATTGCATTTATGTTATGCTAAGCTGCGTTTACACCAAAGTTATCAACAAAATGCTAATAACCTAATCCTTATAGATTCTATTAGATTAAACAGAACTTGACAAACACATATGCTCATCATGTGTATGATAAGTTTTGTTCAATCTAATAGAATCTTTTAGGATTATAATAATTACGTAATTATAACTAGTAGTTCTGTGAACAGTAGAACTCGCGCTCAGTGAGTTACATTGTCCTGTTATTATGTTTTCTCAAAAATTGATAAATAATTTATCAATCTGAAATGTCCAGAAAAAATCCTAAATAAACATAGAGCTTTCTCTTCTATCGTACCGTGACGTATCGTCCCGGAATGTGAGTGTGAGCGCTGTTATCAGGTCTGGCTGCCGTCGATATGCCAATCCAATCAACCCATCAGAGAACATTCTGTGTTGTCTTGTTGGCGAAAAATCAGTGTGTTGAAATAAACTACCATAATGCTAATTTCCCACAAACTTCATTTCTCACTTTTCATGATTTTATAAATCAATTCCTTTTCAATAATATTTGATGCAATTTGAATCATCAGATTGAAAAAGAAAAATGTGAAAAAATGTTTTCTAGCAATAACTCCAAACTCCAACTCCAAACTAGAATCATGGCCTCAGCTTATGGAAAGACAAAGTTAGGAGACAACTGTCTACCAACGTTGATGGAAAGATACATTTTCAAGATGTTTGATGCTTTTGAACGGGTAGTATTATAGTCCACTAGACAGTTGACCTATGATCAATTATTCTATAAGGTAGTCTGATTTTTACGGTAATATTGGTGTTCAAAGGAAACTCCTTTTCCTTCTGTATTATCCTTGAAATGCAAAATTTAAAAAAAACCTTATGTATACGTCGACGCGAAATTCAAAAAGGAACATACATGTCAAATTTCATGAAAATCTATAGCTGCGTTTCGCTGTAAATGCGCAACATATGAACATATACATATTTAAACAAAAAGAGAAATGCAAAACCGTCGATTTGAATCTTAGACCTTACTTCGCTCGGTCAATTATTTCATTTTTTTAATAACTTTGGTGTAAACGCAGCTTTCTTTTATTACAAAAAAGGTGATGTCAGTCAATGTTTTGAAAGGTGAAGGGGAGTTCAGCTTCTTTCTTTTAAATTCTAGTATGCTAGAACCTATTATTAAAAATCTGGTGTGGCGCACTCACACAACTTTCCTTGCCGTTATGAAAATTGATCACCTGACGCTAGTGTTCCCGCGCATCTCAAGTCTACTATTCAAAGATCCAAGCCAGCTGGTGACAGGACAATAAGGCTGGAGACACACGAAGTTTGCTATCTCTTCATAGTGAATGATTCAATAGAATCAACAGTTTGTAATTGAAATAATAACATTTTCTCAAATTTCGAGCTTATTTTCAATTATAGGTGAAAATGTTACTAAACAATCAATCGATCAATCAATTCATTTATTCCACAAACAAACATAATACAGAATAAAAAATAAAGATATAAAATGTGAAATAAAAGTGGACAACCCTAGCCATAAGCCCGATTGGGGTGTACTACTCCTAATAAAACAACTAAAAATACTCAGAGGAGTAAGGCCGCTCCACTCTATAAATAAACTAAGCATAATAAATTATAACTTAAAATAAAATACATTTCTTCCTGCTACGGTAGCCCATCAC